>NW_027210725.1:0-42500 GCF_029030835.1 Brachyistius frenatus
CATGATACACACATGATACACACGATACACACATGATACACACATGATACACACATGATACACACATGATACACACGATACACACATGATACACACATGATACACACACGATACACACACGATACACACATGATACACACATGATACACACACACGATACACACACGATACACACATGATACACACATGATACACACGATACACACATGATACACACAGATACACACATGATACACACATGATACACACATGATACACACACATACACACAATACACACATGATACACACATGATACACACGATACACACATGATACACACATGATACACACACACACATGATACACACATGATACACACATGATACACACATGATACACACACGATACACACATAATACACACATGATACACACAGATACACACATGATACACACATGAGATACACACGATACACACATGATACACACATACACACAGATACACACGATACACACATGATACACACATGATACATACATGATACACACATGATACACACATGATACACACGATACACACATGATACGATACACACATGATACACACAATACACACACATGATACACACATATGATACACACAATGATACACACATGATACACACATGATAAACACATGATACACATGATACACACGATACACACACACATGATACACACATACACACAGATACACATGATACACACATGATACACACACACATGATACACACATGAGATACACACATGATACACACATGATACACACATGATACAGATACACACATGATACACACGATACACACATGATACACACATGATACACACATGATGATAAACACATGATACACACATGATACACACGATACACACATGATACACACATGAGATACACGATACACACATGATACACACATGAGATACACATGATACACACGAGATACACACGATACACACATGATACACATGATACACACATGATACACACGATACACACATGATACACACATGAGATACACGATACACACATGATACACACTTGAGATACACATGATACACATGATACACACATGAGATACACACGATTCACACATAATACACACATGATACACACATAATACACATATGATACACATGATACACATGATACACACACGATACACACGCGATACACACACATGTACATGTTTATGACCGCCAGCAACAAACCGGAAAAAGGTATCACGGTCACTTTAGAAAACTTCAGAGCCAGTTGATTGACAGCTCAACCCAATTCATAGAATACATACAGCAATGAATACAAAAACAAACGTGAAAACAAAGACAAGACAAAGAAATGAGCGGTCTATAATTGTAATGGAGGTTTATTTTAACAGAGACAGAATATCCCCCCAAAAATCCACAAAATCACATCATATAAAAGTTATAAATTGATTTGCATTTGACTGTGTGAAATAAGTATCTGATCTCCGACCAACCATCAACAATTCTGGCTCCCACGGACTAGTTAGATTAGTCCTCTCACTTTAAGAAAGGACTCCGAATCTCAACTGGTTACCTGTATAAAAGACACCTGTCTCAACTAATTACCTGGGGCTCCATGGAGATCTGGTCTGGTGGGGTATCGATGATCATGAGGAAGGTGAGTGATCAGCCCAGAACTACACGGAGGAACTTGTTCATGATCTCCAGACAGCTGGGACCACAGTCACCATGGAAACCATCGGTAACACACGACGCCGTCATGGATTCAGATCCTGCAGCGCTGCGAGGTCCCCCGGCTCATGAAGACACATGGACAGACCTGTCTGAAGTTTACCAACGAACACCTGAAGGATTCAGAGAAGGCTTGGAGGAGGTGACGTGGTCAGAGGAGACCAACATCCAGCTCTTTGACATCAAGACTCGCTGTGTTTGGAGGAAGAGAAACGCTGACTAGAACCTGAGAACACCGTCCCACCGTCCCCACTGTCCCCACCGTCCTACCGTCCAACATGGAGGTGGAGACATTCTGCTTTGGGGGTGTTTCTCTGCTGAGGGGACAGGACGACTTCACCGCATCGAGGGGAGGACGGACGGGGCCGTTACCGGGACATCTTGGGGGATGACCTCCTTCCCTCAGCTGGGACACTGAAGACGGGTCGTGGACGGTCTTCAGCACCACAATGACCCAAAACATACGGCGAGGCAACAAAGGAGCGGCTCAAGAAGAAGCACATGAAGGTCACGGAGAGGTCGAGCCGGTCTCCGGACCTTCATCCCAGAGAACATCTGTGGAGGGAGCTGAAGCTTCCTGTTGCCGAGCAACAGCCTGGAAACCTGAAGGATTTGGAGGATCTGCAAAGAGGAGTGAACAACATCCCTCCTGAGATGTTCAAACCTGGAGACCAACTACCAGAAACGTCTGACCTCTGACCTCTGACCTCGCCAACAATGCTTTCTGCACCAAGTACTGAGTCATGTTCTGCTACGAGATCAAATACTTATTTCACACAATCAGATGCAAATCAATTTATAACTTTTATATAATGTGATTTTCTGGAATTTGTTTTTTATATTCTGTCTCTGTTAAAATAAACCTCCATTACAATTATAGACCGTTCATTTCTGTCAGTGGACAAACTTACAAAATGGGCAGGAGATCAAATAATTATTTCCTCCACTGTATATACGCATATATATGCATATATATTTTTGTTTTGGGGTTTAATGTTCAGTTTTAATTTGAAGATCAGCTTTCAGCAAAATTTACCTTTGAAATAAAATAAAGAATAATAAATGGAAATAGTCAGATAATTGCATTACAGTATATGAGTGGATTTACTTTTCAGAGAAGGAACCTTTGTCCGGTGTGTGCGGCTCTCAGTCGGAACTGTTTGAACGGGACACCGAGGTGACAACTTGGAAGCAGTCGTTGTAGCTAAAGGTCCGCGAGAAAGATGAGCACCAAACAGGTGACCTGCAGGTGAGTGTGTGGCTCTGCCTGTCTGTCTGTCACTCACCTGTCTGTCTGACTGTCTGTCTGTCGGTCTGACTGTCTTGCTTCTTGTTTCTGACGCGCATCACTACGTACGCGTTAGCATCGAGCTAATGTTTTTAGCTCTTAGCTTGCGTTCCGCTGTCACTTCAGTTTGAAGTTAAAACTCAGTCAGACTCCGCTGCTCCTCCTGCTCCTCCACCTCCTCCTGCTGCTCTTGCTCTTCCTCTCCTTCACCTCCTCCTCCTCATCTCCTCCTGCGCCTCCTCTTCTCCATTTCCTCCTCATCTCCACCTGCTCCTCCTCTTCTCCACCTGCTCCTCCTCTTCTCAACCTGCTGCTCCTCTTCTCCACCTCCTCCTGTATGACTGATTAATTACTAACGGTTTTATTTTGGTGAACTGCAGCTTCATAAAGTCCTTTAGATGAAATGACAGAGTATCAGACAGCAGGCCTTGAAGAGGTCCTGGAGGTCTTGGAGAGGTCAGGATGAAGACCTTGAAGAGGTCCTGGAGGTCCTGGAGAGGTCAGGATGAAGACCTTGAAGAGGTCCTGGAGGTCCTGGAGAGATCCTGGAGATCCTGGAGAGGTCCTGGAGGTCATGGAGAGGTCAGGATGAAGACCTTGAAGAGGTCCTGGAGAGGTCAGGATGAAGACCTTGAAGAGGTCCTGGAGGTCCTGGAGAGATCCTGGAGGTCCTGGAGAGATCTTGGAGGTCCTGAAGAGGTCGGGATAAGAACTTTGAAGAGGTCCTGGAGGTCCTGGAGAGGTCGGGATAAAGACCTTGAAGAGGTCCTGGAGAGGTCGGGATAAAGACCTTGAAGAGGTCCTGGAGAGGTCGGGATAAAGACCTTGAAGAGGTCCTCCTTGAAGAGATCCTGGAGGTCCTGGAGAGGTCGGGATAAAGACCTTGAAGAGGTCCTCCTTGAAGAGGTCCTGGAGGTCCTGGAGAGGTCAGGATGAAGAGGTTCAGGTTTCAGGAGTCCTTCACTAAGTAGTGCTATGGTAACCTTCAGGTCAATAAATCTGGACCTGGGATGTAGGGTAGTAGGGACCTGACATCACTTCCTGTGTTTCAGGTACTTCCTCCACGGAGTGTGCAGGGAAGGGAGCCGCTGTTTGTTCTCTCATGACCCGACCAGCAGTAAACCCTCCACCATCTGCAAGTTCTACCAGAGAGGAGTGTGTGCCTACGGAGAACGCTGCAGGTAACACACACCGACAGGGAACACACACACACACTCACTCACTCACTCACTCACTCACTCACTCACACACACACACACACACACACACACACACACACACACACACACACACACACACACACACACACACACACACACACACACACTCACTCACTCACACACACACACACACACACACACACACACACTCACTCACTCACTCACTCACTCACTCACTCACTCACTCACTCACTCACTCACACACACACACACACACTCACTCACTCACTCACTCACTCACTCACTCACTCACTCACTCACTCACTCACTCACTCACTCACTCACTCACTCACTCACTCACACACACACACTCACACACACCCGACAGGTAAACGGGTGCAGGGAGAGGAGCAGTGCATGATGGGAAAAAGAGTTTCTGTCTGAACACCAGACCTTCATGTGTTTCACAGGCTCGCCAGAGGTCAGACATTAGCATCAGTGTTACATCACTTCCTGTCTGTGATCTGTGTGCAGGTATGATCACATCAAACCACCCAGAGGAGGAGGAGGAGGAGGAGGAGGAGGAGGAGCTTCAGAGGGTGCAGCAGGTGGGGGAGGAGCTGGGGGCCGAGGCAGAGGGGCAGTGAAGAAGACGATGGTCCTGAGAGACAGAGGTGAAGAACACTGTGGTGAAGTCTGGAGGGACAGGATGTAAACAGGATGTAAACAGGGTGTAAACAGGAAGTTGTCAGCTGTGTGTTCTGAATCTAAATGATAGATTTAAAGATTATAGAACTGATGACTCAGGAATCTGTCTCTTAGTTCTGGGAGCAGAAAGCATGTTTGCGGCTCCAGCAGAGAGCTCGGGGTCAGAGGTCACGGCGGCGGCGGCGGCAGCTCCTCCTCAGTCGTATGTGGACGCCATCAGAACTGGTCTGGATGGTTCGGCACCGGAACAAGGTGCTGATCAATAACACCGTCCTGATGATCAGCTGATGTTCACAGACAATCACACCTTTTACTGTGTTCTCTGCAGCTCCTCCCCCAGTGGGCGGGGCTTACCAGGACCTTCCCCAGCTGTGTCCCTACGCAACCGCTGGACACTGTTACTACGGAGACAGCTGCACGTATCTCCATGGCGACCTGTGTGATGTGTGCGGGCTCCAGGTGCTCCACCCCCACGATCCCGAGCAGAGGAGAGCGCATGAGAAGGTGTGCACGTTCATGTAGTCTGTCTGTCTGTCTGTTTCTCTTTCTGTCTGTCTCCCATCTGTCTCCCAGCATCCCTCCCTCTGTCCCTCCCTGTCTCCCTCCCTGTCTCCCTGACTGCCTGTCTGTCTGCCTCCAGATGTGTCTGCTGGCCTTCGAGGCCGACATGGAGAAGGCCTTTGCAGCCCAGCTCAGCCAGGACAAGGTGGGTCCGGTTTCTCTTTGGTTCAGTTGCCATGGTGACAGTAACCCCAGTAACCGCTGCTGTTGTGCAGGTGTGCTCCATCTGCATGGAGGTGGTGGTGCAGAAGGCGAACCCGTCGGACCGCCGCTTCGGCATCCTGTCGTCCTGCTGTCACACCTTCTGCCTGGCCTGCATCCGGCAGTGGCGCTGCACCAGAACCTTCTGCAACAAGATCATCAAGTGAGGCCCGGTTCTACCGAGACCCGGTTCTGAACAGACACGGGTCTAAATAGACCAGGTTCTAAAGAGACCAGGTTCTACAGAGGTTCTAAAGAGTCTGATTAACTTTGTCAGTTTTACATTTCTTCAGAGAAAACTGTTCTTATTTTTTCGTGAAGGTTGTTACAGATCGATGCTCAACTGTTCCTGTCTCAGAACCGAGATCCGATCTGACCTGCGTCTCTGTCTCAGGTCGTGTCCCGAGTGCCGGGTGGTGTCTGAGTTCGTTATCCCCTCGGCATACTGGGTGGAGGACCAGGAGGAGAAGGACCACCTCATAGACCTCTTTAAGTCTGGGGTCAGGTGAGCCACGCCCACCTGCTTCCCAGCCAATGAGATATAAGGACGCCTTCTGTAGGTGAGCCGTGTCCGACCTGTGTTGTGTGTCTGCAGGAAGAAGGCCTGTAAGTACTTCGATCAGGGCCGCGGCTCGTGTCCCTTTGGAGGGAAGTGTTTGTACCTTCACGCCTTCCCGGACGGAACCCTGGCAGAACCCGACCGGCCGCGCAAACAGCTGAGCTCCGAGGGGAACGTCCGGGTCAGAACCTGCTCCTGCTGTCGTCCATCAGCTCGCTGCTGCTCGATGTTCTCGTGTCTAACGCCGGTTCTGTTTCTGGTTTCAGTTCATGAACAACGTCCGTCTGTGGGACTTCATCGAGGAGCGCGAGCAGCGCGAGCTGCCGCCGCTGCCGTCCCTCGACGATGACATCACAGAGCTGAGGGAGCTCTTCATGCAGATGTCGGGACCGAGCAACGACGGGCCGGAGACCCCGCCCACTGCAGACCAGTAGAGACTGGACTGGACGGCGTCCTCTGGTCTCCATGGTAACCTGTGTTTGGGCGGGACTCTTACGATGAATCCACATTAAATCATGTGACCACTGCAGCTGTGTTGATGTTTATTTAATGTGTTGGAGAAACAACAATCAGAGTGTCACATTACACCTTTATATATATACAGTGGAAGAAATAATTATTTGATCTCCTGCCCATTTTGTAAGTTTGTCCACTGACAGAAATGAACGGTCTATAATTATAATGGAGGTTTATTTTAACAGAGACAGAATATAAAAAACAAATTCCAGAAAATCACATCATATAAAAGTTATAAATTGATTTGCATCTGATTGTGTGAAATAAGTATTTGATCTCGTAGCAGAACATGACTCAGTACTTGGTGCAGAAAGCATTGTTGGCGAGGTCAGAGGTCAGACGTTTCTGGTAGTTGGTCTCCAGGTTTGAACATCTCAGGAGGGATGTTGTTCACTCCTCTTTGCAGATCCTCCAAATCCTTTAGGTTTCTAGGCTGTTGCTCGGCAACAGGAAGCTTCAGCTCCCTCCACAGATGTTCTCTGGGATGAAGGTCCGGAGACCGGCTCGACCTCGCCGTGACCTTCATGTGCTTCTTCTTGAGCCGCTCCTTTGTTGCCTCGCCGTATGTTTTGGGTCATTGTGGTGCTGAAGACCGTCCACGACCCGTCTTCAGTGTCCCAGCTGAGGGAAGGAGGTCGTCCCCCAAGATGTCCCGGTAACGGCCCCGTCCGTCCTCCCCTCGATGCGGTGAAGTCGTCCTGTCCCCTCAGCAGAGAAACACCCCCAAAGCAGAATGTCTCCACCTCCATGTTGGATGGTAGGACGGTGGGGACAGTGGGGACGGTGGGACGGTGTTCTCAGGTTCTAGTCAGCGTTTCTCTTCCTCCAAACACAGCGAGTCTTGATGTCAAAGAGCTGGATGTTGGTCTCCTCTGACCACGTCACCTCCTCCAAGCCTTCTCTGAATCCTTCAGGTGTTCGTTGGTAAACTTCAGACAGGTCTGTCCATGTGTCTTCATGAGCCGGGGGACCTCGCAGCGCTGCAGGATCTGAATCCATGACGGCGTCGTGTGTTACCGATGGTTTCCATGGTGACTGTGGTCCCAGCTGTCTGGAGATCATGAACAAGTTCCTCCGTGTAGTTCTGGGCTGATCACTCACCTTCCTCATGATCATCGATACCCCACCAGACCAGATCTCCATGGAGCCCCAGACCGAGGACATCCAGACCGAGGAGCCCCAGACTGAGGAGATCCAGACCGAGGAGATGCAGACTGAGGAGATCCAGACCGAGGAGATGCAGACCGAGGAGATCCAGACCGAGGAGATCCAGACCGAGGAGGTCCAGACCGAGGAGGGAGATGCAGACCGATGAGATGCAGACTGAGGAGGTCCAGACCGAGGAGGTCCTGACCGAGGAGATCCAGACCGAGGAGATGCAGACCGAGGAAGTCCAGACCGAGGAGCCTCAGACTGAGGAGATGCAGACCGAGGAGATCCAGACCGAGGAGTTCCAGACCGAGGAGATGCAGACCGAGGAGGTCCATGTCATTTCGTGTTTCTTCCATTTCCCAATAATCCACCAACAGTTATCTCCTTCTCACTGAGCTGCTGGCTGATGGTCTTGTAGTCCATTCCAGCCTCATGCAGGTCTGCGATCTGTCCCTGACATCCTGAGACAGCTCTTTGGTCTCCATGGTGGACAGGTTGGAATCTGATTGATTGAATCTGTGGACAGGTGTCTTTTATACAGGTAACGAATTGAGACGGGTGTCTTTTATACGGTTAATGAGTTGAGACGGGTGTCTTTTAGTACTTTCTTAAAGTGAGAGGACGAATCTAACCGTTTGTGGGAGACAGAATTGTTGATGGTTGGTCGGAGATCAAATACTTATTTCACACAATCAAATGCAAATTAATACGATGTGATTTTCCGGATATTTTTATTTTTTTTATATTCTGTCTCTGTTGTAATAAACCTCCATTACAATTATAACGCTCATTTCTTTGTCAGTGGACAAACTTTCAAAATCAGCAAGAAATCAAATAATTATTTCCTTCACTGTATATATGCATACACTGTATATTTATATCCTTATATATATCCATCTGGAGACTGCTGCATTCATTCCTCTTGACATCAGTGTTTGAATCCATCAGGCTCCACCTCCTCCTGGTCCTGATTGGTCAATAATCAGAACCAGGAAGTCCCTGTAAATCTTTGATTGGTCATGGATTAATCATATGATTGTATTGATATTACACTCCCAGCCACTGGAGGGAGCTGTTATACAAGAAGCTGAAGAGCCTCCAAACAAAGAAACAAATCAATGTATTGATCATTTGAGCAGCCAATCAGTGATCAGAGCAACAAAGTTTCCAAACATTAAAAGTGATTTCTGTTTGATTACAAATATAAGAAGTTGATCATATTTAAATCTACATGATATGTTTTATATAAATGAATGAATCATTTTCAGGTTGAAACTTTTATGTTAAAAAGTTCCCTCTGGTTTCCTGTCCTGAACACATGACCTTCATCAGAGTCAGTTTTATCTTCTTCACTCGGAGTCTCTGTTACTCATCTTCATCTTCATCATCATCATCATCATCATCTTCATCTTCTGCAAGTGAAGTTACGACATGAAACATGAAACTGAGGAAGAATTCAAACTATCTTCATCTGTGGAGGCGTCATGTCTCCTCTAATTACTTTAATCCAGTCAGAGCACCTTAACTCCTCACAGCCGAGAGCAGGGAGTCAGGCAGCAACAGGTGGCCGGGCTCCTCCTCCTCCTCCTTGTCCTCCTTGTCCTCCTTCTCCTCTTCCTCCTGCTCTCAGTGTGCTCTGGTTTGCTGACATGAAGCTTTCCGGGCTGCGTCGCACTGTGTCAGGCTAACAGAACCCCGGGCTGTCAGGCAGCAGGACGAACAGGAGGAAGAAGAGGAGCAGGAGAAAGAGGAAGGAGAACGGTGATCTGACGACTGCAGGATGGGAGCCTCTTATGGAAAGAAGGTGAGTGTTTGTTGTGAAGTTCTGAGTAGGACAACGGTTCTGATCGGGTTCTTCAGCGATGAAGATGACATCGTCAGTTTGAACTGATATTTAAGGAACTGGAGGATCACAGAACTGATTGGATCAATACAACCTGTTTACAACCAGTGACGCTGTGGAAAATACAAACAATGAAATGATTTGTATATCATATAAACTTTAATATTTAATTAGAAAGAAATCAAAGACAACAGATCAAATGTTGAAACTTTTATAAAAATATATTCTCATTTAGAATTTGAAGTCAGCAAGACGTCTCTGAAACATTGGGTCATGTTCACCACTGAGTTTTAACAACACTCTGTAAACATATGAACTGAGGAGGCCAGTTTCTGGAGTTTTGAAAGTGAAATGTCCCATTCTTGCCTGATAGAGGATTTCAGCTGCTCAACAGTTCAGGGCTTCCTTTGTTGTATTTTTCATGTCATGACATTTTTAAAGTGACAGAACATAAAGGATCAGCAGCTTGAAGCCATTTTGTTTTTTTCAGTTGATCCGATCAATAATCAGATCGATTCTGCAGGTTCGGTTTAGATGAGGTCACTCAGAGTCCAGAGTTTAAACATCATCTGATGATCTTCATATCAAATCTGTGGAAGACGTATCAACATTAAAATGAATAACAATCAAAACATTCACAGCAAATATAAGATCTTTGGAAGTGAAATGTTTCCTGGGTCAGAAACACAAACCTATCGTCCTCATTCGTCACTTCTAATAACCTTTCTAACCCTAACCTGCAACCCTAACTTTAACTAACCTTATATTTAATGAACCCTAATTTTAACTAACCTTACTTTTAACTAACCCTAACTTTAACTAACCCTAACTTTAACTAATCCTAACTAACCTTATAACCCTAACTTTAATTAATCCTAACCCTTCTAATAACCCCAACTAACCTTATAACCCTAACTTTAACTAACCCTAACTTTAACTAATCCTAACTAACCTTATAACCGTAACTTTAATTAATCCTAACCCTTCTAATAACCCCAACTAACCTTATAACCCTAACTTTAACTAACCCTAACTAACCATTCTCAGGTCAAAAAACTGTAACGTTTGAGAATAAATGAAACGAGCTGATTTGCACATTTCTACGAAACGTCTCGTCTGACGAACTCGAACTTCAGAACCAGTTTCAGTTACGAGGAAGTTCTGTTTCTTAAACACAACGTTTCAGAAGGAAAATGTTCAGAAGAGAAACCGCTTGAAGTTGCAGGAGGTGGCTGAAACATCTGGACAGATTTATATGTTTCTACGGAGACAAAATCAATTCTCCGTGTTTCTCTGTGTTCTCCATGTTCCATGTGTTCCTCCGTGTTCCACATATTCCTCCGTGTTCTCTGTGTTCCTCCGTGTTCTCTGTGTTCCACGTATTCCCCCGTGTTGTCCATATTCTCCGTGTTCCTCTGTGTTCTCCGTGTTCCATGTGTTCCTCCGTGTTCCACGTATTCCCCCGTGTTCTCGATGTTCTCCGTGTTCCCCTGTGTTCCTCCGTGTTCCACGTATTCCCCCGTGTTCTCCATGTTCTCCGTGTTCCTCTGTGTTCTCCATGTTCCATGTGTTCCTCCGTGTTCCACATATTCCTCCGTGTTCTCTGTGTTCCTCCGTGTTCTCTGTGTTCCACGTATTCCCCCGTGTTGTCCATATTCTCCGTGTTCCTCTGTGTTCTCCGTGTTCCATGTGTTCCTCCGTGTTCCACGTATTCCCCCGTGTTCTCGATGTTCTCCGTGTTCCCCTGTGTTCCTCCGTGTTCCACGTATTCCCCCGTGTTCCTCCGTGTTCTCTATGTTCCACGTGTTCCTCCGTGTTCTCCGTGTTCCTCTGTGTTCTCCGTGTTCCACGTGTTCCACGTATTCCCCCGTGTTCCTCCGTGTTCTCTATGTTCCACGTGTTCCTCCGTGTTCTCCGTGTTCCACGTATTCCCCCGTGTTCTCCGTGTTCCATGTATTCCCCTGTGTTCTCCGTGTTCCTCCGTGTTCTCTGTGTTCCACGTGTTCCTCCGTGTTCTCCGTGTTCCACGTATTCCCCTGTGTTCCTCCGTGTTCTCTATGTTCCGCGTGTTCCTCCGTGTTCTCCGTGTTCCACGTATTCCCCCGTGTTCTCCGTGTTCCATGTATTCCCCTGTGTTCTCCGTGTTCCTCCGTGTTCTCTGTGTTCCACGTGTTCCTCCGTGTTCTCCGTGTTCTACGTATTCCCCCGTGTTCTCAGTGTTCTCTGTGTTTCTCAGTATTCCACGTGTTCCTCCATGTTCCACGTGTTCTTCCGTGTTCTCCGTGTTCCTCTGTGTTCCTTTGTCTTCGTTCTCGCTGTAAAGTTCCTCAGAGATGAAACAAAGCCGAACTCGAGTAACGAGAAACGACTTCACCACAGAAACAAATATTTGAGTTATGAAGCACAGCGCACCTGCTGAGGAGTGCTGGGGTGTGTTTGTTGCCACGGTAACAAACAGCTGACAGCAGGCGGGTGTGTGTGTGGTGGTCTGAGAGGGGGTTATGCAGCTGCAATGCTCCGCCAACATCAAGTCATTGGTCTATTTCTGTTCCCGTCAGCAGCAGCAGGTGGAGGCGAGCTGCGACCTCTGACTGTGACCTTTGACCTGCTGCGACCTCTGACTGTGACCTTTGACCTGCTGCGACCTCTGACAGAGTGTTTCCGGCTTCTCTAACACCGTTCATTACCGGAAGGTGTGTGTGTGTGTGTGTGTGTGTGTGTGTGTGTGTGTGTGTGTGTGTGTGTGTGTGTGTGTGTGTGTTAAATCCAGCTCGGAGGCAGATTAGGACGATCAGAGAAGATCCTGCAGCTAAAATTAGAGAGAGCGTCTTATCTAGGAACAGGAGGCAAGAATGACATCGTGAATAAATCATCAATAAACTGAGGGAGATTTGAATTATGAGACAAAAAAAACTGAATGAGGTAAAAGGTCAAAGTGTCGGTGATGATTTCATTAATTATTGATGACCTACAGCACAGATCAATCATCAGTATCAGAAAGTAGAACATCATTCAGACACACAGGCTGCTGACGGTTCAGAAACAAGTGCTTTTATTTTGAAGGGCAGGTGGATGTGTTTTCCATTGAAAGGCTCTGAGTACTTCCTGCTGCAGCTCTGAGCTGTAATGCTGCTGTGTGACCAGCAGAGGTCAGAGGTCAGTGTGTGACCAGCTGAGACGTCAGAGGTGTTGATCAAAATGATCATTGGTTATTGACTATATATGCAGGTCACCTGGTTTTACTGCAGCGGCGTGTCATGTCTCTTCCTGTTCAGTCTACTCTGTTCATCAATAAAGTTTGATTGATTGACTTTAATTGATTTTTCTGACCGATTAATAACTGTCCTTAAGGAAGCGCTGCACCCTCGAGGGGACGGAAGAGTCAGCTTCAGGGGGGAGATGCTGCTGTTCTCTGCTCCTCTCGAGGTTTATTCTGAAGGACCACCTCTACAGGAAGTGATGTCACAGTGAATCTGAACATCCGTGTTTCATGCGTGTCTGAGTGTACTGTTCCTTTAAGAACATGCAACCTCACGTGTTTTCATGTTCCGGCCTCCTTCCTCCTCCTCTTCCTCCTCCTCATCCACCTCCTTCCTCTTCTACTTCCTCCTCCTCCTCTTCTTCTCCTCCTTCCTTCTCCTCCTCCTCCTCCACCTCCTCCTCTTCATCTTCTTCATCCTCCTCCACCTCTTCCTCTTCCTTTTCTTCTTCCTCCTCCTCCTCCTCCTCCTCCTCTTTAACCCCCTCCATGAATGGACTTTGTGTTGGTTGCTAGGAGCGACTTCATCAGGCAGCAACATGGTGACAAGGCCCTCACTGTCTCAAAGACCCCCCGCCCCCATCCCCCTCCCCCACCCCCCAACTGGGGTGAGTGTGTGTGTGTGTGACATGAATGTTGTTTACAGGATGTTAACAGGCTTCCTGAAGGTTCTCTAGTTCTGATCTGGTCCATCTGTCTCCACCTGTTTCCACCTGTCTCCACCTGTTTCCATCTGACTCCACCTGTTTCCATCTGACTCCACCTGTTTCCATCTGTCTCCACCTGTTTCCATATGTCTCCACCTGTTTCCACCTGTTTCCATCTGTCTCCACCTGTTTCCATCTGACTCCACCTGTTTCCACCTGTTTCCATATGTCTCCACCTGTTTCCATCTGACTCCACCTGTTTCCATCTGTCTCCACCTGTTTCCATCTTTCTCCACCTGTTTCCATCTGTCTCCACCTGTTTCCATCTGTCTCCACCTGTTTCCATCTGACTCCACCTGTTTCCACCCGTCTCCACCTGTTTCCACGTGTTTCCATCTGACTCCACGTGTTTCCATCTGACTCCACTTGTTTCCATCTGTCTCCACGTGTTTCCATCTGTCTCCACCTGTTTCCACGTGTTTCCATCTGACTCCACCTGTTTCCACCTGTCTCCACCTGTTTCCATCTGACTCCACCTGTTTCCATCTGTCTCCACGTGTTTCCATCTGTCTCCACCTATTTCCATCTGACTCCACCTGTTTCCATCTGTCTCCACCTGTTTCCATCTGACTCCACCTGTTTCCATCTGACTCCACCTGATTCCACCTGTCTCCACCTGTTTCCATCTGACTCCACCTGTTTCCACGTGTTTCCATCTGACCACCTGTTTCCATCTGACTCCACCTGTTTCCATCTTTCTCCATCTGTTTCCATCTGACTCCACCTGTTTCCACCTGTCTCCACCTGTTTCCATCTGACTCCACGTGTTTCCATCTGTCTCCACCTGTTTCCATCTGACCACCTGTTTCCATCTGTCTCCACCTGTTTCCATCTGACTCCACCTGTTTCCACCTGTCTCCACCTGTTTCCATCTGACTCCACCTGTTTCCACCTGTCTCCACATGTTTCCATCTGTCTCCACCTATTTCCATCTGACTCCACCTGATTCCATCTGACTCCACCTATTTCCATCTGTCTCCACCTGTTTCCATCTGACTCCACCTGTTTCCATCTGACTCCACCTGATTCCACCTGTCTCCACCTGTTTCCATCTGACTCCACCTGTTTCCACGTGTTTCCATCTGACCACCTGTTTCCATCTGACTCCACCTGTTTCCATCTTTCTCCATCTGTTTCCATCTGACTCCACCTGTTTCCACCTGTCTCCACCTGTTTCCATCTGACTCCACGTGTTTCCATCTGTCTCCACCTGTTTCCATCTGACCACCTGTTTCCATCTGTCTCCACCTGTTTCCATCTGACTCCACCTGTTTCCACCTGTCTCCACCTGTTTCCATCTGACTCCACCTGTTTCCATCTGTCTCCACCTGTTTCCATCTGACTCCACCTGTTTCCACCTGTCTCCACCTGTTTCCATCTGACTCCACCTGTTTCCACCTGTTTCCACCTGTCTCCACATGTTTCCATCTGACTCCACCTATTTCCATCTGACTCCACCTGTTTCCATCTGACTCCACCTGTTTCCACCTGTCTCCACATGTTTCCATCTGACTCCACCTATTTCCATCTGACTCCACCTGATTCCATCTGACTCCACCTATTTCCATCTGTCTCCACCTGTTTCCATCTGACTCCACCTGTTTCCATCTGACTCCACCTGATTCCACCTGTCTCCACCTGTTTCCATCTGACTCCACCTGTTTCCACGTGTTTCCATCTGACCACCTGTTTCCATCTGACTCCACCTGTTTCCATCTTTCTCCATCTGTTTCCATCTGACTCCACCTGTTTCCACCTGTCTCCACCTGTTTCCATCTGACTCCACGTGTTTCCATCTGTCTCCACCTGTTTCCATCTGACCACCTGTTTCCATCTGTCTCCACCTGTTTCCATCTGACTCCACCTGTTTCCACCTGTCTCCACCTGTTTCCATCTGACTCCACCTGTTTCCACCTGTCTCCACCTGTTTCCATCTGACTCCACCTGTTTCCACCTGTCTCCACCTGTTTCCATCTGACTCCACCTGTTTCCACCTGTCTCCACCTGTTTCCATCTGACTCCACCTGTTTCCATCTGTCTCCACCTGTTTCCATCTGACTCCACCTGTTTCCACCTGTCTCCACCTGTTTCCATCTGACTCCACCTGTTTCCATCTGACTCCACCTGTTTCCATCTGTCTCCACCTGTTTCCATCTGACTCCACCTGTTTCCACCTGTCTCCACCTGTTTCCATCTGACTCCACCTGTTTCCACCTGTCTCCACATGTTTCCATCTGACTCCACCTATTTCCATCTGACTCCACCTGTCTGAGATAGATTTCTGTTTCCTATCTCCTGAGCATGTCTCTTCTTCTGTGGTTTCAGAAGGGATACAACATCGACCACGAGCCTCCAGTGAAGCAGCAGTGTGTGAAGAACGGGAGGAACCCGACCATTCGAGGTCAGTTTGTTCCTCTCAGGCTCTCGTCTGTCATGGAGGGAATGTTCTGTGATGTTCTGTGATGTTCTATGTTCTGTAATGTTCTGTGATGTTCTATGTTCTGTGATGTTCTGTGATGTTCTATGTTCTGTTATGTTCTGTGATGTACTATGTTCTGTTATGTTCTGTGATGTTCTATGTTCTGTGATGTTCTATGTTCTGTAATGTTCTGTGATGTTATTTGATGTTCTGTGATGTTCTATGTTCTGTGATGTTCTGTTTTGTGATGTTCTGTTTTGTGATGTTCTGTGATTTTCTGTGATGTTCTACATTCTGTGATTTTCTGTGATGTTCTATGGTTTGTGATGTACTATATTCTGTGATGTTCTATGGTTTGTGATGTTCTATGTTTTGTGATGTTCTATGTTTTGTGATGTTCTATGTTCTGTGATGTTCTATGTTTTGTGATGTTCTATGCTCTGTAATGTTCTGTGATGTTATTTGATGTTCTGTGATGTTCTATGTTCTGTAATGTTCTGTGATGTTATTCAATGTTCTGTGATGTTATATTTTCTGTAATGTTCTGTGATGTTCTATGTTCTGTAATGTTCTGTGATGTTCTATGTTCTGTGATGTTCTGTGATGTTATTTAATGTTCTGTGATGTTCTATGTTCTGTGATGTTCTGTGATGTTCTACGTTCTTTGATTTTCTGTGATGTTCTATGTTTTGTGATGTACTATGTTTCATGATGTTCTATGGTTTATGATGTTCTATGTTTTGTGATGTTCTATGGTTTGTGATGTTCTATGTTTTGTGATTTTCTATGTTTTGTGATGTTTTATGTTTTGTGATGTTCTATGGTTTGTGACGTTCTATGTTTTGTGATTTTCTATGTTTTGTGATGTTCTATGTTTTGTGATGTTCTACGCCACCATCAGTTTGGAACTGGAAATACAAACACTTTTTATTTATGATAATCAGTTTTTATTTATAATCATACATTTCCTCTGGAAACAGAAGAAAAGCTGAGAGCAGCGTGGGAACAGGCTGAGGGTAGGCTGCTGTACAAAGAGGAGGGGGGAGATGAGGAGGAGGAGAAGGAGGAGGAAAAGGAGTGACACACTGAGGATCATGTGACCGCTGTTTCACACTCAGCATGCTTCAGTTGCGTTGGAGGAGCAGAGAATGAAGGTTCTCTCAGAGTAACTCAGATCAGATCATCAGGACCTGATCAGCTGGACCGGATCAATCAGATCGATCAGATCAATAACATCAATCAGATCTATAATATGGATCAGATGGATCGGAGAGCGATCAGCAGCCTCAGACAGCCGGACTTAATCAGGGAGGGGATGGTAAAGTCTGGTAGGACTTTTACTCTTTATCATCACATCGAACTTCCACTCTGCAGTTTTTAGTTCAAATAAATTAGTTATAAATGTGAGTTTAAATATTATTATTCTGCAACAATATAACTTTATTCTAATAATAATAACTAAATGTATAATAAAGTGTAACTACGTATTATCAATAAGAACAGAAGCTGTGTCATCGTTGACTGCATGTCGGTAGCATTTGAAAAATACTGCTTTTATATATTTTAAACTTTATATATAAATATAAAAAATATATTTCATAATGTTTTGTGTAAAATGTTTGTTTGTACAGCTGTAAAAAATAATTCAATATGAAATTGTGAAATAAAGAGCAGGACTTGGTAGACCTGGTGTTTCCGTTTATTATTCCCTGTATTTCATCCGTCACCTCCAGTTTGGTGGTTTAGTTCAGGTTTGGTGGTTTAGTTCAGGTTTGGTGGTTTAGTTCCGGTTTGGTGGTTTAGTTCTGGTTTGGTGGTGTAGTTCAGGTTTGGTGGTTTAGTTCCAGTTTGATAGTTTAGTTCAGGTTTGGTGGTTTACTTCAGGTTTGGTGGTTTAGTTCCAGTTTGATAGTTTAGTTCAGGTTTGGTGGTTTAGTTCCGGTTTGGTGGTTTAGTTCAGGTTTGGTGGTTTATTTCCAGTTTAGTGGTTTAGTTCAGGTTTGGTGATTTAGTCCTGGTTTGGTGATTTAGTCCTGGTTTGGTGGTTTAGTTCCAGTTTGGTAGTTTAGTTCAGGTTTGGTGGTTTAGTTCCGGTTTGGTAGTTTAGTTCCGGTTTGGTGGTTTAGTTCCAGTTTGGTGGTTTAGTTCAGGTTTGGTGGTTTAGTCCCGGTTTGGTGGTTTAGTTCAGGTTTGGTGGTTTAGTTCCGGTTTGGTGGTTTAGTTCAGGTTTGGTGGTTTAGTCCCGGTTTGGTGGGTTAGTTCAGGTTTGGTGGTTTAGTTCCGGTTTGGTGGTTTAGTTCCGGTTTGGTGGTTTAGTTCAGGTTTGGTGGTTTAGTCCCGGTTTGGTGGTTTAGTTCAGGTTTGGTGGTTTAGTCCCGGTTTGGTGGTTTAGTTCAGGTTTGGTGGTTTAGTCCCGGTTTGGTGGTTTAGTTCAGGTTTGGTGGTTTAGTTCCAGTTTGGTGGTTTAGTTCAGGTTTGGTGGTTTAGTTCCGGTTTGGTGGTTTAGTCCCGGTTTGGTGGTTTAGTTCAGGTTTGGTGGTTTAGTCCCGGTTTGGTGGTTTAGTTCAGGTTTGGTGGTTTAGTTCCAGTTTGGTGGTTTAGTTCAGGTTTGGTGGTTTAGTTCCGGTTTGGTGGTTTAGTTCCGGTTTGGTGGTTTATTTCCAGTTTGGTGGTTTAGTTCAGGTTTGGTGATTTAGTCCCGGTTTGGTGGTTTAGTCCTGGTTTGGTGGTTTAGTTCCGGTTTGGTGGTTTAGTCCTGGTTTAGTGGTTTAGTTCCAGTTTGGTGGTTTAGTCCTGGTTTGGTAGTTTAGTTCCGGTTTGGTGGTTTACTTCCAGTTTGGTGGTTTAGTTCCAGTTTGGTGGTTTACTTCCAGTTTGGTGGTTTAGTTCCAGTTTGGTGGTTTAGTTCCGATTTGGTGTTTTAAACCCGTTGCGTTGTTCTCTGATAGCTGATGTTGGTTATTGATTGATGGCAGTAGGTGGAGCGATCAATAACTGGACCGTTGCCATGGTTACGTCCTGTTTGTCTGTTGCATCATGTGTTTGGTGACCTGCAGTGTTTATGTAAGAGTGTTTGAACAGTGTTAATGGACCGAACCGTCGACCTGTTCTCAGTTCAATGTGGTTCTTAAAAGTTTTTCTCATCCTGAAATCCGAAGACCAAAAACCCTGAAAGGATGTATTTTATTTTGTAGGTTTTGGTTTAGTTTTGGTTTGATGCTTTTAGCAGCAGATCTGATTTAGAGACTTTTATTTCTTGGGGATGAACGAGTGACTGAATGAATGAATAAATGAATGAATGAATAAATGAATGAATGAATGAATAAATGAACGGATGAATGGATGAACGGATGAAAGGATGAAAGGATGAAAGACATTATCGTCTGATGTTGTGGTGAAACATGATCCCGTTTCCTGGTTCAGTCCGAGCGTCTTCTCTGAGGTTGTAACCAGATAAAGTTCCTCAGAGACGTTCAGTCGGTCGATATGAAACCTCAGAACGTCTTGATGTCGTCCTGCGGGACATCCAACGCTCAAACACCTCCATGTTCAGGAGACTCTGATGGACCTGCAGCTGCTATTGTTGTTGTTGTTATTGTTATGGTTGATGTTGTTGTTGTTGTTGTTATTGTTATTGTACGTCCCTAATATTCTGGTGTCTGGAGGCAGTAAATCCCTGCAGCAGGTCCAACATCGGTCTGAGCGTCTGTCCTCATCCTGGAACCGACGACATGATGTGACGTCTGAGCCTCATTTCATTTTTGTGAAATATGACGCAGCGCTGGACGAGTTCTCCGGTTCAGAACAAGCTCTTTGTTGACGACATGTGATCTCCGTCTCCCAGAATATCTGAGGACTCGGATCAGATGCCCGTTAATCTGCCCCGAGCTGCAGAGACCCAACTGTCTCAGAGACCTGAAACCAATGTCTGTCCAACAACAGGACACCAGAACCAGAACCAGTACCAGAACCGCAACCAGAACCGCAACTGCAACCAGAACCAGAACCACAACCACAACCACAACCAGAACCAGAACCAGAACCAGAACCAGAACCAGAACCAGAACCGCAACCATTTTGGACACATTGGACATTCTCATGTCTGACGTCCCGCCAGCGTCCTCGGAGGACACCGAGTCTAATAACAGCCAAACATCTGGAAGGTTTAGTTCTTCTTAAAGCAGCTCCTTTTCTGGTCTGATGGTGGCGCTACAACTGAAACTTCATATCTAACAGTAAAGTTCTATCAAAGACATTCAATTTTGAGTCCCAATGTTTTCATGTTCTGTCTCTGTCCTCGTGTCTTCAGCATCAGCGTATGCAGACCTGCAGCGGCCTGAGGGCGTCCACAGGAAGCCGTCTCCGGTGTCAATCCACGTCCCGCAGCCGGATTACCTGGACGGAGACGAGGATGAGGACCTCATCAAACCCAAGAAGCTGCTGAACCCCGTTAAAGCTTCGAAAAGTCACCAGGAGCTCCACCGAGAACTGCTGAGCAGCTGCAAACGGTAAGAGGACAGGGACACTGACCATGACCAGGATAGGGACACTGACCAGGATGGGGACACTGACCGGGATGGGGACACTAACCATGACCAGGATAGGGACACTGACCAGGACAGGGACACTGACCATGACCAGGATAGGGACACTGACCAGGATGGGGACACTGACCGGGATGGGGACACTAACCATGACCAGGACGGGGACACTGACTGGGATGGGGACACTGACCAGGACGGGGACACTGACCATGACCAGGATGAGGACACTGACCGGGATGGGGACACTGACCAGGATGCAGACACTGACCATGACGGGGACACTGACCAGGACGGGGACACTCACCAGGACCAGGACGGGGACACTGACCAGGACGGGGATGGAGACACTGACTATGACCAGGACGGGGGCACTGACCGGGATGGAGACACTGATCGGGATGGGGACAGTGACCAGGATGGGGACACTGACCGGGACGGGGACACTGACCAGGACGGGGAGACTGACCATGACCAGGACGGGGGCACTGACCGGGATGGGGACACTGATCGGGATGGGGACAGTGACCAGGATGCAGACACTGACCATGACAGGGACACTGACCAGGACAAGGACGGAGACACTGACCAGGACCAGGATGGGGACACTGACCAGGACCAGGACAGAGATACTGACCATGACCAGGATGGGGAAACTGACCAGGACGGGGACACTGACCAGAATGGGGACATTGACCAGGGCAGGGACGGGGACACTGACCAGGATGGAGACGGGGACGGGGACACTGACCAAGACAGGGACGGGGACACTAACCAGGACGGGGATACTGACCAGAAAGGAGACACTGACCAGGACGGGGACACTGACCAGCACGGGGACACTGACCAGGATGGAGACACTCACCAGGACAGAGACACTGACCAGGATGGGGACACTGACCAGGACGGTGACATTGACCAGGACGGGGACACTGCTCAGGACGGGGACCGAGACACTGACCAGAACGGGGACGGGGACATTGACCAGGACGGGGACATCGACCAGGACAGAGACACTGACCAGGACGGGGACACTGACCAGGACGGAATCCAGTCTGAGACACCGACCAATCAGAGAACAACATTTTCTGGTTTGATGTGTTCATGAATCAGTCTATTGGCGTCTTCATTGTTGAGTTCACACTCTTTGAGGACGTTGCTAGGCAACAGCCTCCAGCTTCACAGGCCTCCGCCACCGAGAACACTGGGAAAGTTTTCACCTCCACACAGTCACAGAGCGTTGATGCTGCTCGGTGATGTGAGCACTTCAAACAGAACTTCATTTAAAACTTCTTGCAGTGTGATCCAGATGTAAACAAACACCTGATCATATAAATGTTTTAATTATTAATAATTTCAATAAAATTTATAAACGTCTCCGTGTCAGTTTTAAACTTCAGTTTGAATTTTTTTTTTATTCACTTTTATCACAGCAGCTTTAAAACCACTTCATGTTTATCTGCTGTGACGTCACAGCGCCCCCTGTTGAATCAAACTCTCATTACATCATGTGTGTGAACACGGGTGTTGTGTGTTGCAGGGGGGGGGTGAGTGTGGAGATGAAGCCGGAGCTGCAGAGAGTTCTGGAAACCAGAAAGAGAGATCAGCTGATCCGGCAGAAGAAACAGGAAGAGGAAGCTCACAGGAAGATCTCTCCTCTGGAGGCGGAGCTAATGAAGAGGCACCGCAAGCTGGAGGAGGTAACACACACATACACACACTGATACACACACTGATACACACACACATACACACACTGATACACACACTGATACACACACACATACACACACTGATACACACACTGATACACACACACATACACACACTGATACACACACTGATACACACACACATACACACATTGATACACACACTGATACACACACACATACAGACACTGATACACACACTGATACACACACACACACACACACACACACACACATACACACACTGATACACACACTGATACACACACACACACACTGATACACACACACACACACATACACACACTGATACACACACACACACACTGATACACACACTGATACACACACACATACACACACACATACACACATTGATACACACATTGATACACACACTGATACACACACTGATACACACATTGATACACACACTGATACACACACTGATACACACACTGATACACACACACATACACACATTGATACACACACTGATACACACACACATACAGACACTGATACACACACTGATACACACACACACACATTGATACACACACTGATACACACACACATACACACACACACACACACACACACACACACACACACACACACACACACATACACACATACACACACTGATACACACACTGATACACACACACATACACACACTGATACACACACTGATACACACACACATACACACACTGATACACACACTGATACACACACACATACACACACTGATACACACACTGATACACACACACATACACACACTGATACACACACTGATACACACACACATACACACATTGATACACACACTGATACACACACACACACACACTGATACACACACACACACATACACACACTGATACACACACACACACACACACTGATACACACACTGATACACACACACATACACACACACATACACACATTGATACACACATTGATACACACACTGATACACACACTGATACACACATTGATACACACACTGATACACACACTGATACACACACTGATACACACACACATACACACATTGATACACACACTGATACACACACACATACAGACACTGATACACACACTGATACACACACACACACATTGATACACACACTGATACACACACACATACACACACACACACACACACACACACACACACACACACACACACACACACACACATACACACACTGATACACACACTGATACACACACACATACACACACTGATACACACACTGATACACACACATACACACATTGATACACACACTGATACACACACTGATTCACACACACATACACACACTGATACACACACTGATACACACTCACATACACACACTGATACACACACTGATACACACACACATACACACACTGATACACACACTGATACACACACACATACACACATTGATACACACACTGATACACACACACATACACTGATACACACACACATACAGACACTGATACACACACACACACACACACACTGATACACACACTGATACACACACACACACACACACACACACACACACACACACACACACACACACACACACACACTGATACACACACTGATACACACACACACACACTGATACACACACACACATACACACACTGACACACACACACACACACACACACACTGATACACACACACATACACACACACACACACACACATACACACACTGATACACACACTGATACACACACTGATACACACATTGATACACACACTGATACACACACTGATACACACACACACATACACACACACATACACACATTGATACACACACTGATACACACACACATACAGACACTGATACACACACACACACACACACACACACACACATTGATACACACACTGATACACACACACACACACACACACACACACACACACACACACACACACACACACACACACACATACACACATACACACACTGATACACACACACATACACACACTGATACACACACTGATACACACACATACACACATTGATACACACACTGATACACACACTGATTCACACACTGATACACACACTGATACACACATATACACACACTGATACACACACACATACACACACTGGTACACGCACTGATACACACACGTACACACACTGATACACACACACATATACACACACTGATACACACACATACACACACTGATACACACACACGTACACACATTGATACACATTAACATACACTAACACACACAAACATTAATTTACACAGTATGTCTTTAGTCCCCTGAAATGTCTCTCTGTCTGTCTGTCTCTGTCTCAGCTGGACAGACAGCAGCAGGAGGACCTGAAAGCTCCAGAGTTTGTGAAAGTGAAGGAGAATCTGAGACGGACGTCCATTCACAGTAAAGAGGAGAAGGAGGTGTAGAGACAGATGTGATGACAGAGACCCACAGTGTCCACAGGTCTCCTGGACTCAGACGCTCTGAGGACACTCTGAGGACACTGAGGACACTCTGAGGTCACTATGAGGTCACTCTGATGCTCTGAGGTCACTGAGGACACTCTGAGGACACTGAGGTCACTCTGAGGACACTCTGAGGTCACTGAGAACACTCTGAGGACACTCTGAGGTCACTCTGAGGTCACTCTGAGGACACTCTGAGGTCACTGAGAACACTGAGGTCACTCTGAGAACACTGAGGTCACTCTGAGGTCACTCTGAGGACACTCTGAGGTCACTGAGAACACTGAGAACACTGAGGACACTCTGAGGAGAGAACACTCTGAGGACACTCTGAGGTCACTCTGAGGTCACTCTGAGGTCACTCTGAGGTCACTGAGAACACTGAGGTCACTCTGAGAACACTGAGGTCACTCTGAGGTCACTCTGAGGACACTCTGAGGTCACTGAGAACACTGAGGACACTCTGAGGTCACTGAGGACACTCTGATGTCACTCTAAAGACACTCTGAAGACACTCTGAGGTGGACCAGGTGCAGAGACACAGACGATGTCCTGTGGGGACAGACAGTTGTCTGAGGACAGAAGGACAGCTGTGACGTAGAGGTTGATCAGCTCTGATTGGCTGACTGTAAAGTAAACAGGAAGTTGGAGCAGCGAACAAAAACAAACGAGATGTTTCTGAAAGACAAGAGAAAAACAAGCAAACGTTAAGTTTCAGATGAAAAACAAACGATAACGATTTAACGAGTTTTAATCACGACAAACAGAAACAATATCAATGAAAACATTTTATTGAAATTAGATGTTACATCAGAATTATGATTTATGGTTTCTGGTGTCGTGTTTCCTGCTGGAGATCGACAATTAATAACTCGATTATTTCCTGTTTCAGTTCTCGTTAAAGATGAAGAAATCTTTGTTTTTATTAACATCAGAAGTCGTGAAAGCGTCTTCTTCTTCTAGTTGTTTTTTTTGACCAATTTAAAGGTGCGTCACCGCCACCTACTGGAGCAAAAGATTAGTTGTGAAATCAAAGCTGCTTGCTCTCCAAAACCTCCCCGAAGGTTCACTCGGTTCTACCTGCTGCTTTCAAAATAAAAGCTAAGAGAAGAATTTGATATAAATGAAAGTGATTAAAATCACATCCAGTTTGTTTGAGAGACAGTGAGGACGTTTCCACGGTGATGAAGGCTGAACTGAACGACCAGGAGTCAAAAAACCTCTTCAGGAAATGATTTATGAATGAAAGTCATCGTCACTTCGACTCTGAGACGTCAGACAGCCTGAAAGGAACTGCACAGTACAAACAACAGCAATAACAACAACAACAACAATGATAATAAAGTTCTTGTGTTCTGTGGTCCCTTTCAGACAGTACTTTCAGAATAAGAGCATCACACATGAAGACCCTCTGCAGCACTGAGATCAGCTGACTGAACGTCTGAATCTGTTTAACAGACGTGTTGATGACGTGTTGTCCGAACAGCAACACGGAAGCACATGTTTGACTTCTTCCTGTTTCTGTTTAAAGAACTTCTGTAAACACCTGCAGCATGAAACACAGACTTTATTTAGAAAGGTTTGTTTACTGTAAACTTCCTGTTTTCAGATTTCAGGCTGATGTTTTTAATTCTGTCAGCTGGAAG
This sequence comes from Brachyistius frenatus, assembly GCF_029030835.1. Taxonomy (NCBI): domain Eukaryota; kingdom Metazoa; phylum Chordata; class Actinopteri; family Embiotocidae; genus Brachyistius; species Brachyistius frenatus. The sequence goes on from NW_027210725.1 coordinate 26,516, forward strand.
GAAATCAGAAGATAATTTATTAACGACAAACAGCAGCTCTAATAAACTTCTAACGTCATGTGTCTGGAACAGCTGATAAAAAGCTTTTAGTTTTCTTCATTAAATATAAATACATATCATGTGTGTATCCAGACAACCCAGTGTTACCACATACATGACAGACACGCCGGTCCACCACAGCAAAATATTGAGATAGTCCCGCTTTGGGTTGTCGAGGCGTGAAAGTTACATGTTTTGAAAGCTTTTCCCAACCATGTTTTATTTTTCATGAATCCAACCACGTGTTTTACCTAAAGTTTAATTTTCCTGTAAGTCACATGGATGTAATCATGCAGTAGGTTCATTTTGGTACTCTACAGGAAAACGTGTAATTTCCATGCCCAGACAGCGTAAAGCGTGTCTATTTCACATTTAGCTGTGATGGCAGATGGATCCAGGATGTGTGTTACCAGTCTGCTGTAATCTCAGGCTGCTGATGACACACTCTGGATGTATGAATATATATTTATATGATATTTGAACATAAACTGTGAAATGAGGCTAAAGTGAGACTTCACTAATTCTGAGAGCTGCCTTTTTATGATTGAGATTGTCATTTATTGAGCCACTTGTTTCCATGGAAACAGACTGCAGACTCCTGCGTCCTCACAGCAGGGGGCACTGCAGCACAGAGAGGTTAAAGGTTGAAAGAGCAGGTTGAGAAACGGGATCCAGACCGAGAGAAGCAACCAGGTTCTGCTGCTGAACCCAGAACGCTTCGTGAAGCGGTTCACTGTGAGGATCAATAACAGGTCGAAGGGATGTTTCAGGGTCCAGAAGCTCATCACACATGAAAAAGAACCATTACAGTTAAAATGAAGAAATTTATTTTTATTTTCTGTCAGTTTGTTGACATGAAGATATTAAAGGACTAACCCTGCTGTTTGATTCTTTATTGTCACCTCACATCTGATTTCAGGACAGAAACCGTCCTGAACGCAGCTCACAGGTTTTTATTCTATTATTATTATTATTATTATTATTATTACGTGTGTAACAGGAAACCATCCCAGCAGCAATAACCTATAAAATCTATACAAGAAATATATTCAATAACGCTGAAAAGAAAATATATATTTATAGAAAGATGTGTAGACGTCACCTTAGACTGGAATAAACCCGCTGGAATAAATCCATTCACGGCTGCTCTGAGGAAAGGAAAGGAAAGGAAAGGAAAGGAAAGGAAAGTATTTTCAAAGTAAAGTAAAGTATTTTCAAAGTAAAGTACTTCGTAGTTTATGGGCATGTAAGACATTTTGTTATATTTGGTGTATTAATATGAATACAGTTCATTTTAGTATATATGTATATATATATATAAGTATAAAGAGTATATATAAGGGGTGAAGAAGACGAAAGAAAGATCATGACGTCATTGCCTGTCACCGTGATGACGTGTTTTATTGACTTGCCTCACCTGCAGCGTCCAGCTGCTCTCTGTGATGCAGTGTATGTCCACCAGATGTCGCTGCTTCACTTCTGTCCTCTGTACACTGAACTTTCCGTCAAATCCGATCCACCCAGGTACAGGAAGTACCTTCACCTGGCCTGCTACATGTTTCAAAATAAAGTTAATCTAATCCAGCATAAGAACCTCAACAACACAAACCTGACCTGTCTTCCAGTTTCTGCTGTCTGGGACAAGAAGAGTCTGATTTTAGGATCCAATGATAAAATGTTTTAATAGAATTTAGATAACGTGACTGAGGCTTTGTTTTCTTTTAATATTTTGTATTATTCACACTTAAAGTGAAATGTCTTTAGATTTAACTTTTCAAGTGACTGTGACTGATGCTGAGTGAATATTTATCTTATTATTAACTTTTTGAATATAATTTACATTTTAAGTTTCTTTGTGTGTGTGTGTGTGTGTGTGTGTGTGTGTGTGTGTGTGTGTGTGTGTGTGTGTGTGTGTGTGTATTAGTCTTTATACATTCTTTAAATTGCCTTTGTGCATAAAAAAAACGGTTAAATTAAACTGGTTCTGTCCAATATATTTTCATTTGCTGATTTATTAATAAAACTTGATTTATATGTAATGTGGGCCAATTAAACTTGTATTATTTCATTTTGTTTCAGTGAGTCAGTTCACTTTGGAAAACAGCTTAATTAAATTTAATTTAATTTAATCAGACGATGACGATGGGATGCAGTTGAAAACCTTTTTTTTCTTTAGTTCAGCTGTGCTTTATTTTGGAGGTTTAACCGGAAGCTCTGCGTGTTTTTACCATACATTGACAGCGCAGGTCCGCAGCTGCAGAGCAGCGGCTGACGCAGAGCCGGAGCCGTCGCCACAGACCGGGCTACAGGAGCGGGAGCCGGAGCCGCCTCGCCTCGCACCGCGGGCTGAATTGTTCCGAGCCGAACCTCCGGTCCGCTTCTGCTGCCTGAATGTGAGGAGCACCGTCTGCAGCGGCGACTGGAGACCGTTAATCTGCTGGATTTATCCACCGGGACGGAAGAGACAGCTGGGCGGGGGGTGGGGGTGTCGATGAGGTTTTTGGGAGGAAAGTAAACCGCTTTAAAATGGACCCCGCCGCCCGCAGCCGGCGGCCATAGACGGACAGTCGGTCAGGTAAGAGCTCCACACCTGCGGCGGAGCGGCGGGGAGCTGACGGAACCGCCGTCTTCTGACGCATTTGAGTCCGCGGCGGATGAAGCTGCGGTCGGTTCACTTGCTCCAGGACTGCGCTGCTTCATCAGACGTGCCTTTCTTTGGCGAGGAGGTCCAACCAAATTCTATTCACGCATCTGATAATTAAAAGAGTTCTGCTGCTCGCTGAGCTCGGGCTCCTGTTCCGCCCCGCAGGGAGATTTTTCCGGATATTTCCGGTATTCAGGTGAATTCGGCTCCGATTTGATCCACATTAAAGCTCGTTATTGCCATAGATCAGAGTTAACCTTTCAGAAGTGGCTGTGGCTGCTCGCCACCGCCCTCCATAGCAGAAAGCGGGTGGAAAAACCCCGGGAGCACCGGCAGCTGAGCCACATCCAACAGGACCCCCGGGTCGATGTGATGGAGGTGCCCCGAAGGAAAACCCGGGAACAGCCCTTTAATGATGGCTCTGTCCGGGCGGATGTTGAGTGGTAAATACGGCCACGGTAAAGTGTCGGATTTCTGAATGGACTTTGGTTGGGCAGTGTGGTTTTGGGACTGGGCACAGTGCAGCTGCTGCAGCTGCTGTTTCTCCTTCCGCTGAACGGCCACTGACACCTGTCACCTGTTTCTGTCTGCGCATGTGCACTCTGTCTCCCGTTCAAACCTTCACAAATATTCAACTTACATCAGAGCGACATAAACAACAACAACAAACAAGCTGGCAGCTTGAATAACAAATAGACACACTCATCCCCCCCCCCCTTCCACACACACACCTTGAGGTTTGGATGTTCCTGCCTCTGGTTCTGGTTCCATGTGATCACATGGTTCTGTTGGACCTGCAGACAGACTCAAGGTCCAGATCAGAGTTCTGAATGAAGAGAGGAAGACGCCTCTTCTTCATCTTCATCATTAGAGTAATCATAGAGCTGTACCCATGACTAACCTCCTCTGTCCTCTGTCTCCTCAGCCTCCCTCCTCCTCCTCTTCCTTCTCCTCCTCCTCCTCCTCCTCCCTCCTCCTCCTCCTCCTCAGTATGTCGGCGGCGCAGACCCAGAAGGAGGGAGGCGAGGGGGGGTGGGGGTGTCTGGAGTCTCTGGGTCTGACCCAGAAGGAGCTGGTTCTGGCCGAGGCGCTCCAGATGGAGTATGACGCCCTCTCCAGACTGAGACAGGACAAGAGTGGACCGGGTCCCAGCCATACCGGGTCCAGAACTCTGGGTCAGACCCGCTCCAAGAGCCCCAACCCCTCCACGGAGAGGCCCCGCCCCACACCCAGCCAGCCAGCCCCCCCAGGAGGAGGCCTGCTGAGGGGTCTCTCTGGTTCAGACTTGTCCCTGAACCAGCCCGGAGGGTCCCGGTCCCCCCAGTCTGGCCCGGCCCGGCCGCTGCCCCCCCCGGGATGCTACGTCAAGGAGTCCCTGTACATCCTGGACAGTCCGGAGGTCAGCAAGGCCCGAGACCTCCCGGGGTCCGGCCACGGGGAGTCTCTGGGATCCGGGTCAGGGTTTTCTCCTAAAGGCTTCCCGACTCTTTCAGACGATGTTCCCCCCGCCATCCCCCCAAGGAACCCCCTCCCATCAGGGTCAGAGAACCCCTTCCTGCCCCCCCGAGGGTCAAGCGTGCCCCGGGACGTCAACCTGTTCACCCCCGACGTGGACCCGCCCAAACTGTCCGGAGAGCTGAACTACGACAACATCAACGACTCGCTGGCCAGACTGAACGAGGGCCGGCCGCGAGGCCGCCGGGCCAACGCAGACCAATCAGGGAAGCCCGTGGCTCGCAGTAAGACCCTCCCCCCTCAGGTGCCCCCCAGGACGTACGCGCCTGTCCCCAAGAACAACAAGAACCAGCGGAGGGTGTCTGCAGACCCGGTAAGACTCGTGAGGTATTATGGTCTGTATTTTGATTGGCTGGAGGTGTGGCCTGAGGTTCATTTTCACCCAATCAGAGCAGAGCCTCATGAATAATGTAAAGTTTATGTAAATGGCTTCAGAAGCAGGAGAGAGGAGACCAGGATTGCCTGCCCTCTGATTGGCCGGCTGTAGTTACCTGCCCTCTGATTGGCCCGATGTGTGATTGACAGGTGTCGCTGGGCTCCAGGATGAACGGCTTTGGGTACGAGCTGTTCCAGGTGTCGGAGGAGAGGGACGAGGAGGTGGCGGCGTTCTGTCACATGCTGGACGTGTGAGTAGCTCGGTGACTTCCTGTGTTTGTGATGACGTCTCTGTCTCTGCTCTGAGACACAGTGTGTTACTGTGACAACAGCAGATCAAGCTTTATGATTGATCAGTGACTGTCCATCACTCTTCATCATTTGATTGATCCAGCTTCCTGTTGGAGGAGGAGTCTTCCTCTTTAAGCTCCTCCTTCTCAGGGTGTGACTCCATCATGTTTAGAACATATGTGGCGTGTCTCCGTGTCTCCGTGTCCTCAGGCTGCGCTCGGCGTATCCGCATGCCGACTGCTCCAAGAACGCCGGCTTCGTGTGGTCGCCGTCGGTCGGCCACGAGGAGCTGCACCAGGCGCTGGGGGTCAGCGTGAAGGTCACGGTGGTCAGCGAGCACTTCAGGGAGCCGCTCACCTTCACCTGCGATGGTGAGGCGCAGGACGTCTTGCTGGCCCTTCAAAATAAAAGCTTAATAGAGAGAACGGATCGTAACGATGTCGTTTGACTGTTCAATGCTTTTTAATTTGAGAATTTATTTTAGGAGGACGTCTCTCTGTGAAGTCAGAACAATAAGTCTCTGCTGTCTCTTGAGGTTCGTCCACCGTGGACCTGCTCATCTACCAGACTCTGTGCTACGCTCAGGACGACCTAGACCACCTGGACGTGGACCAGTACCTGCTGAAGGTCTGTGGACACGACGAGTTCCTCAACAAGTAAGAACCTGGAACTTCCTGATCCGGTCTGGTAGTGTGTGTGTGTGTGTGTGTGTGTGTGTGTGTGTGTGTGTGTGTGTGTGTGTGTGTGTGTGTGTGTGTGTGTGTGTGTGTGTGTGTGTGTGTGTGTGTGTGTGTGTGTGTTAGTGTGTGTGTGTGTGTCCGGTGGTGGAAGTGTGTTTCAGTCTGATAACCTGTAGCTGTGAGGTCGACTGAACTTCCTGCAGTGAAACAATAACAGAATCTGTCTGATTTTAAGTTTCCTTCAGTCTCCCAGTGATGAGTGATGGTGGTCTGATTACCCATGATGCACTGCAGTTAGGAGGTGCAGACACAGTTCTGCTGCTGTTAAAGGGAGAGTTTCTCTAAATACGAGCAGATACGAGCAGGTTTACAAATACTGAGGATGATGAAGAGCTGCAGCACCTTTTCGTGACTTCATTCTATGTAATGACTTCAAAAAGGAGGGGGGGGGGTCTGAGCTATTAGCACTGTATTCAAAAATCTCTTCCTGTCTGTCTGTCTGTCTGTCTGTCTGTCTGTCTGTCTGTCTGTCTGTCTGTCTGTCTGTCTGTCTGTCTGTCTGTCTGTCTGTCTGTCTCAGTTCTCAGACTCTGGCCGGTCTGGAGTTTGTCCAACAGTGTATGAAGTTCGACTGGGACGTCCGACTTTTTCTCACCAAGAGATCTGCTATCAAGACAGAGCTGTCACGCACGGTGTGAACACACACACACACACACACACACACACACACACACACACACACACACACACACACACACACACACACACACACACACACAGAGCTAATTCCATAATGAAGTTGTTCATTAAAAAGTAATAATGATAATGATGATATTAAAGATATTTTTTAAAGGAGTAAAATGAGACCAGATGGATGTGGTGAGACGTGAGTGGTTGAATCTGATGCAGGTCAGGTGTGTCAGTGTGAACCAATCAGAGACAGAGATGCTGGTTGAACTGGGGCACGTTGTTTCCTGTGTGATTGACAGAGCGATGATGACGAGACAGCGTCCACCATGAACCACAGCATCCTGCTACAGGAGCGTCCAATCAAACAGACTGTCACCAGGTGAGGGGCGGGGCCTGAGCCTCACTGCAGAGGTCTGATTGGTGGAACTGAAGTATTGTAATAATTTGTCTGTGTGCTTGATCAGGGAGGCTCTGACTCTGCTGCTGGACACGTTTCATAATGAAGCAGAGTCCTTCCTGCTGTCAGAGGTAACACACACACACACACACGCACACACACGCACACACACACACACACACACACACACACACACACACACACACACACACACACACACACACACACACACACACACACACACACACACGCACACACACACACACACACACACACACACACACACACACACACACACACACACACACACACACGCACACACACACACACACACACACACACACACACACACACACACACACACACACACACACACACACGCACACACACACACACACACACACACACACACACACACACACACACACACACACACACACACACACACACACACACACACACACGCACACACACACACACGCACACACACACACACACACACACACACACACACACACACACACACACACACACGCACACACACATACACACACACACACACACACACACACACACACACGCACACACACATACACGCACACACACGCACACACACATACACACACACACACACTCACGCACACACACATACACGCACACACACACATACACGCACACACACACACGCACACACACACACACACACACACACACACGCACACACACACACACACATACACACACACACACACACACACACACACACACACATACACACACACACACACACACACACACACACACACACACTCACACACATATCCCACCCTGAACCATGTGTCCTCTTCTCTGTCCTGTTCCTCTCTGAAGGCGGAGCTTCCGCTGCACGTGGAGCGCCTCGTCCAATCAGTGAAGGCGCTCTGCAGCTCGTTAGCTGCCGTGGAGACGCCCGACGTGACCTCGGCCCTGAGCCAGCTCCCAGCATGCCCCTGTCGGCTGCAGCCCAAAGTCCTGAAGGTGAAAGATGTGAAGTCTCATCCAGTCTGTGTTTTCAGTTTCATGCAGTGACGTCGATTTAGAGGCAGAGCTGAAAGTGAAAGTTCAGGTGTGTTGATGTTGTCCTAATGGTTTGTCTCTGTCTGTCCTAATGGTTTGTCTCTGTGTGTCTTCCCAGGATGCCTCAGTGTTGTCTGTCAGAGAGAACAGAGGTACGTATCAGCAGCAGCAACCAATAGATGAAAGGGTCTGTCCACCCAAATCACTGAAGCGTCTTCTGTCCTCCCTCTGAGACAGCAGGACTGAAAACTACTTTACAAACTGTCCCCTGAGTTTTGTCCGCGGGGTTTTATGATTTGCTGTGTGATCTTTTTGTCTCAGAGAATGTGGTGGAGAAGTTGACGGCGGCCATCTTGGATCTGGTGGAGCTGTACTGCAGTACGTTTAACGCCAACTTCCACACGACGCCGCAGAGCCAGAGCTGCACGGCGCCGGTCCAGGAGGCCGGCCTCGTCACCAACGTGCTGTCCTTCAACGTGTACGCCGCTCACCGCATCCCCATCACCTGGGCCGCCAGGTAACTAAACCAAACACACACACTGTATCTGTCGCTGTGTTGAACATGCTGGTCGGATCAAACATGAAAGATGGTTCTGATTGGGTCGACAGAAGTCTTGTGTTGGAGGAGCAGACGTGAAGCTTCTATTAAACAGAGAACAAACACACTGCTGAGGCAGCTGTTCTCAGAGCAGCACAGAGAGTCACTGAGTCCCCCCCCCCCACTAAGAGCTCCCCGCCAGGCCTGACCTCTGACCTCTGAGAGGAGGCGGGCCTGGCCGCCACTCCACACTTGGCTGATAGCATCACATACCATCTGTATCACAGTCATGTTGGGAGAGTGGCGCCACCTGCAGGCTGTTTCAGGCAGGAAGAGGAAGCAGAGCAGATTTTCATCCTGCTGGAGGTTCAATCAGAGCTGCTGATGTCATCAAGATCCTCTGAATCACTGCTCCTCATCTCACTCACACTTCCAGCTTCACCTGCTCCTCCTCCTCCTCCTCTTGACCTCTAAATGTCAGTGTGTTTATTTATTTACACAGATCAGATTTTATGTTTCGTAAATTCAGTAACTGATGAGCTGCAGCTCACTGTCGATGGTTTGTGACATCATCATGACATCATGTCTCTGTCCTGCTCTCATTGGTCAGCTACGAAGGTTTCTTCCTGTCCTGCTCTCTGACTCATGGAGGGGCGGAGCTCTGCGCGCCGCAGCACACCAGCAAACAGTCGGTCAGCAAGTACCTGTTCCACCTGGTGGTGTGGGACCAGAGGTACGTACCTGAGCCTCACCTGTCCCACCTGCTGACATCACACCTCACCTGTCCCACCTGCTGACATCACACCTCACCTGTCCCACCTGCTGACATCACACCTCACCCGTCCCACTGCTGACATCACACCTCACCTGTCCCACCTGCTGACATCACACCTCACCTGTCCCACTGCTGACATCACACCTCACCTGTCCCACCTGCTGACATCACACCTCACCCGTCCCACTGCTGACATCACACCTCACCTGTCCCACCTGCTGACATCACACCTCACCCGTCCCACTGCTGACATCACACCTCACCCGTCCCACTGCTGACATCACACCTCACCTGTCCCACTGCTGACATCACACCTCACCTGTCCCACTGCTGACATCACACCTCACCCGTCCCACTGCTGACATCACACCTCACCCGTCCCACTGCTGACTCACACCTCACCTGTCCCACTGCTGACATCACACCTCACCTGTCAGACCTGCAGGTCAGCTGACCACAGAACCCTTCAGCTTCAGCTAAAAGTGAGACACCAAAGGTGTGTGGGCGTCGCCGGTGCTGCAGGGTGTGACGGAGGTGTTGTCGCCCTCTGCAGGGTGTGACGGAGGTGTTGTCGCCCCCTGCAGGGTGTGACGGAGGTGTTGTCGCCCCCTGCAGAGTGTGACGGAGGTGTTGTCGCCCCCTGCAGGGTGTGTTTCCCGGTGCAGATCAACCAGCTGCCCAGAGAGTCTCAGCTGACAGTGACACTGTACGCCACCTCTCTGCCGCCCCCCGGAGGAGCCGAGGAGAAGGGCAAGCAGCGGCGCAGCATGGAGGCTCTGGGCTGGGTCACCATGCCGCTCTTCAACTTCAGACAGTGAGTCACATGACCCTCGCACAGGAAGTCCCCGCCCACAAACAGCCCGACACATCAGTGACCACAACACAGACACAACATGGCGACTGTCGCTCTGAGCTGTTTGTGTTTGTTTGTTTTTGTTTGTGCTGTTCAGACTGATGTAGATTTTAGAACCTGTCGTCTCTGCTGAACAAACAAACGTCTTCCTGCTGAGCATTTATGATGTCATTTCCTCCCAGCTGCTGCTCATTTCTTGCTAATGTTTTTTTATTACCAATAAATATATAAAGAATTTGGTAAATTTTCTATTGTTGTGGTTTATTGTTTAAAAGGCACGTTAGAGAAATAAAAGCAAAGACAGAGTGAAGGAACATTAAAGACATGATGAAGGTTGTTGGTCATCGTGATGAAGACTCGTAGCTTCATGTCATTTTCTGCAGCAGCAGGAAGTGTGTTCACTAACCTGTGTGTGTGTGTGTGTGTGTGTGTGTGTGTGTGTGTGTGTGTGTGTGTGTGTGTGTGTGTGTGTGTGTGTGTGTGTGTGTGTGCAGTGTCCTGACATGCAGCAGGAAGTTACTGGGACTGTGGCCTTCGACGCCGGGGGGGAGTGGAAACGCACGCACGAGTTCCCCCAACTTCAGTCAGCCGGACAGCGTCATCCTGCAGGTGAGAGCGACTTCCTGCAGGAGGGATCTTCGTCCTGCAGGAGGACAGTCCCCTCACTGCTGTCCTCTGTGTCTCTGTCTCTCAGGTGGACTTCCCCACCTCGTCCTTCGAGGTTCGCTTCAGTACTCCTCCTCCATCAGACTTCTGTCCTCAGTATGATTTTTCCAGGCTGGACACCATTAGTCAGATCCAACTGCAGGACGTCCTGCACAAGAAGGCCTTCTTCTGGTCAGAGACACACACACACACAACACACACACACACACACACACACACACACACACACACACACACACACAGATGCTGTTGTTGTTGTTGACGTTGTCCTCGTCTCTCTGCAGGTTGTTGTTGACGTTCCTGTTGTTGTCTCTCCACAGGCTGACATTGTTGACATTGTTGACGTTGTGGTTGCTGATGTTGTCCCCGTCTCTCAACAGGCTGACGGTGGAGGACAAGCGTCTGCTGTGGGAGAAGAAGGCCTTCTGTCAGTCAGAGAGTGCAGCGCTGCCTCTGGTGCTGGCCAGCGCCCCCTGCTGGCAGTGGGCCTGCCTGCCGGATATCTACGCCCTGCTCCGACAGTGGGCCTGCCTGGGTCACTTGGACGCCCTAGGACTCCTTCACGCCTCGTATGTCCTCACCTGTCTGCGTTGATAAAAAAAAATACAAGCTTTATTCCAACATTAGTGACGTCAGGACGGTCTCGGGTGAAGAGCTTGTCAGTTTTCTCAGAATAAATCAGAGACAGATATAAGCGCTGTGTCCCTGCTCATCCATCACTCTGATTGGCTGCCTGAAGTGTAAACAAACAGCAGCTGGTCCTCTGAGGAGTCCACAGGTGTGACAAGATGTTGTACTGCAGGTAAAATGTCTGATCACATGACCGTGAAATCATCACGTGTGCTTCAGGTTCCCGGATCAGGAGCTGAGGAGGACGGCGGTCCAGTGGATGGACTCCATCTCTGACCCGGAGCTGCTGGACTTCCTGCCTCAGCTGGTCCAGGTGAGAGACCGGTGTCCACACGTTTCCACAGGTGTCCCTCTACGTGTTGATGTGTCCTTCAGTTTAAATGCAGCTCAGTGTAACCTGACACCAGTGGGACAGCAGGTGGAGCTGTGCATGCTTCGGTTGTTTCTGTTACCATGGTAACAAGTTTACGTCCAGTAATCAATAATGTGTTTCTGGATCACTTTGACTTAATACAATATAAGCTTTGTTAAGAAATGAAGGATTTCTCTCTACTGAAACAGCAGAGGGCTTTTATTTTGAAATGGATACAGGAAGTGTTGTACTAAAAGTGTCTCTGTCTGTCTCTCTGTCCCTGTCTCAGGCTCTGAAGTACGAGTGTTACCTGGACAGTTCTCTGGTTCGATTCCTCCTCCGTAGAGCGATCTGTGACGTTCGCATCGCTCACTACCTCTTCTGGTGAGCTCATCATTGATCACATGATCAGGTTGAGGCTCTGTAATTGGCTGTGTCTTTCTGAAATGCACCCTGGGAGTCGTAGTTAAAGGATGAAGCCAGCGAGCATTGCTGACTTCTTCTGTGGTCTCACCTGTCCATGTGTCCCAGGCTGCTAAAGGACAACCTGCAGGACAGTCAGTTCAGCGCTCGCTATCAGCACCTGCTGGCCGCTCTGCTGTGCTGCGCCGGTCGAGGGCTCCGAGACGAGTTCGACCGGCAGTGCTGGCTCGTCTCCATCCTCGCCAAGGTGGCCCACAAAGTCCGGGACGCGGCGCCGTCCGGCCGACAGGTGAGGACGGACACACAGAACATCATGATCAGGCACAGTACTGAGCGACCAGCAGGGGGCAGCAGAGACACAGCACATGGTGTGTGTGTGTGTGTGTGTGTGTGTGTGTGTGTGTGTGTGTGTGTGTGTGTGTGTGTGTGTGTGTGTGTGTGTGTGTGTGTGTGTGTGTGTCTCCAGTCTGTCCTCAGAGAAGGTCTGGATGAGATGAAGCAGTTCTTCTCAGTGAACAGCAGCTGCAGACTTCCTCTGAACCCGGCGATGGTCGTCACAGGAATCAACATCCAGGTACACACACACCTGTTCAGGGTCTGATCGGATCCACTGATTGGATGAAGGTAACGTCTCTTCTTCTGTCTTTTAGACGTGTTCCTTCTTTAACTCCAACGCCGTCCCTCTCAGACTGTCCTTCCAGAACATGGACCCTCTGGGAGACAACGTCAACGTCATCTTCAAGGTAACACCTGGCCACACCGTCCCAACACAGGTTACATCACCACGGTGAACTCTTGACAGTTGACCTTTGACCCTTCTCTGTGCAGTCAGGAGACGACCTGCGGCAGGACATGCTGACTCTGCAGATGATCCGCATCATGAACAAGATCTGGATCCAGGAGGGCCTGGACATGAGGATGGTCATCTTCAAATGTTTCTCCACCGGCCGAGGCCGAGGTGAGGTCAGACAGGTGGACACCTGCGGGACAAGTCAACAGTGTGTGTGTTACCTGTTCTCAGGTGTGACTGACAGATTTGACCTGTTCTCAGGTATGGTGGAGATGATTCCTCAGGCTGACACTTTAAGGAAGATCCAGGTGGAACACGGAGTCACGGGATCCTTCAAAGACCGGCCGCTGGCCGACTGGCTGCAGAAACACAACCCCACTGATGAGCAGTACGACAAGGTAACACACTCACACACACGTTAGAGTCGGACCTGTCTGTGACCTGCATACAGACAGGTCCGACTCTTAACGTGTGTGTGTGTGTGTGTGTGTGTGTGTGTGTGTGTGTGTGTGTGTGTGTGTGTGTGTGTGTGTGTGTGTGTGTGTGTGTGTGTGTGTGTGTGTGTGTGTGTGTGGTTCCAGGCGGTGGAGAACTTCATCTACTCGTGTGCAGGCTGCTGCGTGGCGACCTACATTCTGGGAATCTGCGACCGCCACAACGACAACATCATGCTGAAGACCAGCGGTCACATGTTCCACATCGACTTCGGGAAGTTCCTGGGACACGCTCAGATGTTCGGGAACATCAAACGGTGAGAGTGCAGATGTCGTCCGGATGTTTGATGTGGGTCCGCTACCGAATTAGGGCGGCACGGTGGTGCAGTGGTTAGCGCTGTCACCTCACAGCAAAAAAAAGGTTCCGGGTTCGAATCCGGTCCTGGGCCTTTCTGTGCGGAGTTTGCATGTTCTCCCTGTGCTTGCGTGGGTTCTCTCCGGGTTCTCCGGCTTCCTCCCATCATCTAAAAACATGCACCTCAGGTCAGGTTACCTGGCGCCGCGCTAGTGGCAGCCTGCTGCAGCAGCTCCCCCCTGAGAGCCCCCCTGCTGTGGTGAAGACATTTCCCCTCGGGGATTAATGAAGTGTATAAAATCAAAAATTAAATCGAAGCTTCAGATTGTAATAACCAATAAGATTCATTCTAAGAGCCGCAATGACTCAGTCAGATCAATACTCGCGGTGAACCGCTCCAGGTGTCCTCGGTACACCTCATCACACACCTGGTAGAAGGTTCATCATGGTCCAGTTCTTCTTCTGGGGTTGTGTTTCAGGGTCTTCTGTCTCTTCTTGTGGTCCACACTGACTCTGGGACCTGGTCTGTACTCTGTTCCAGTCTGGTTTGGATCAGTGTTCACACCTTCTGTTACGGGGTCTAGACTTGGTTATAGAGTGGGTTTAGACTTGGTTAGAGACTGGATTTAGACTGGGTCTAGATTGGTTTTATACTGGGTCTAGACTTGGTTATAGACTGGGTTTAGACTGAGTTTTGACTGAGTTTCGACTTGGTTATAGACTGGATTTAGACTGGGACTAGATTGGTTTTATACTGGGTTTAGACTTGGTTATAGACTGGTTTTATACTGGGTTTAGACCTGGTTATAGACCTGGGTTTAGACCTGGTTTTAGACCTGGTTATAGACCTGGGTTTAGACCTGGTTTTAGACATGAATCTAGACTGGGTTTAGACTTGGTTATAGACTGGATTTCGACTTGGTTATAGATTGGATTTCGACTGGATTTAGATTGGGTTTAGACTGGGTTTAGACTTGGTTATAGACTGGGTTTAAACTTGGTTATAGACTTGGTTATAGACTGGGTTTAGACTGAATTTCGACTGGGTGTAGACTAGGTTTAGACTTGGTTATAGACTGGATTTAGATTGGGTTTAGACTGGGTCTAGACTGGTTTTATACTGGGTTTAGACTGGGTTTAGACTTGGTTATAGACTGGATTTCCACTTGGTTATAGATTGGATTTTGACTGGATTTCGATTGGGTTTCGACTGGGTCTGGGCTGGATTTAGACCTGGTTATAGACCTGGGTTTAGACCTGGTTTTAGACATGGATCTAGACTGGGTTTAGACTTGGTTATAGACTGGATTTTGACTTGGTTATAGATTGGATATCGACTGGATTTCGATTGGGTTTAGACTGGGTCTGGACTGGATTTAGACCTGGTTATAGACCTGGGTTTAGACCTGGTTTTAGACATGGATCTAGACTGGGTTTAGACTTGGTTATAGACTGGATTTTGACTTGGTTATAGATTGGATATCGACTGGATTTCGATTGGGTTTAGACTGGGTCTAGACTGGTTTTATACTGGGTTTAGACTTGGTTATAGACTTGGTTATAGACTGGGTTTCGACTGAGTTTCGACTGGGTCTAGACTGGGTTTAGACTTGGTTATAGACTGGATTTAGATTGGGTTTCGACTGGGTCTAGACTGGTTTTATACTGGGTTTAGACTTGATTATAGACTGGGTTTATACTGGGTTTAGACTGGGTCTAGGCGGGTTTTATACTGGATTTAGACTGGGTCTAGGCGGGTTTTATACTGGGTTTGGACTAGGTCTAGATGGGTTTTATACTGGGTTTAGACTGGTTCTAGGGTTAGGGTTAGGCTTAGGCGGGTTAGGGCTAGGGCTAGGCGGGTTTTATACTTGGTTATGGAACTGGTTTTAGACTTGGGTTTAGACCTGGTTTGGACTTTTGGACTTTTGGAGAAAGACATCTGAAAGGTCACGCGTTATGATGTCGTAATGATTTCACGCTCCGCCCCCTGCAGAGACCGCGCCCCCTTCGTATTCACCTCCGACATGGCGTACGTCATCAACGGAGGAGACAAACCGTCTAGCCGCTTCCACGACTTTGTCGATCTGTGCTGCGAGGCGTACAACCTGATCCGCAAACACACACACCTGTTCCTCAACCTGCTGGGCCTGGTGTGTACACACACACACACACACACACACACACACACACACACACACACACACACACACACACACACACACACACACACACACAGAGACACACCGTTCAGAATATCCCAGGTATGTTTCTGTGACTGAAACAAAACAGGAAATCAAGTGTGTGTGTGTGTGTGTGTGTGTGTGTGTGTGTGTGTGTGTGTGTGTGTGTGTGTGTGTGTGTGTGTGTGTGTTTCTCCAGATGTTGTCCTGTGGGATCCCTGAACTCTCTGATCTGGAGGATCTGAAGTACGTCTACGACGCTCTGAGACCTCACGAGACGGAGGCCGACGCCACAATGT